>NW_019213255.1:0-12293 GCF_002532875.2 Varroa jacobsoni | reverse complement strand
TATCATGAAGTCTGAACACCTGCAGCTGCAGTAAAGTAAGCTCAAGTATATTATATTACACAATTCTTGAGTATATTCAACGTGTTTTTTTTTTATCTACATTTGTCCTTGTCGCCAATAACGTGCCATATGTGGTACTTTTTAAACGAAATCTTTATAACGCAATGCGTTATTCAGGCGATTGCGAATGTTTATGCCAAAATCGTGCATAACCACAATGGCTATGCGAGCTCAATGCGGCTTTGGGGAGCACCGGTTACATTGCCGCCATTTCCAACCAAAGTCCAACTCGCAAAAGTCAGGCTTGACACTGCGCAGCAGAGGTTCATGCTAACCTATGGTAGACGTATCATTTACCTGCCCAACCTGACAATAAATGGCTATAGAGAATCGTCTTTTCTAGCCATAGCTCAACCTGCCTTTTGGCTGTAACTGTTGCTCAAAATCACCAGTAGTTTCACTTCTTACTTGTTGGATTATATGCACCAGCGACATGGATGCCTTCAATTGAGTTGCAATTAGGCCATTTAGGTCGTATAATAGAAGAGCTGTTGTATCTATTCTCTCCCGTGGCCGATAGCGTTAGGTAAATTTTAGCCCATATGGCACAGCTCAGCCACTTTGTTCATCCAACAATTGATCAAAGCGATTATGATTGTCTTCTGTCGCTGGAGTTTTGAGTATTCGGGTCATTGCTCCAATCTATGTTTGGGCTTTCTTATTTGTTTGGGCACTTCTGTTTGGACTTCCTTGATCCTACTTTGAGTATGAGCCTGTCACAAGTCTCATCAGTCATGTTAAGGGCCTGCGATTCGTGTGGAGTAGGTCAGCTCTAATTCGAATATTTATGTGAGCCTAAGCATTGATCTCACGTATTGCTGCTTCACGAGACTCATTAGCAAACTTTTTTACTTTTAGGTCTCTCTGCTTTCGAAAACCAACTTCGTCTGCCAGAGTCGATGGCCTATTTAAGGTTATGCCACTTACTAGTCGCATTCAAAATATTACTTTTTCAATCTGCAGATAACTGTTCAATATTAGACAAGCATTCATGTATAAATATGTCGCTGCAATATGCTGCATACAAAAATCGGAGCGGAAATAAATTTTCACTTGATAGCAGCTAAAAAGTCTTAAAAAATTCAAGGGCTCGAGGTAGTCAAAAAATTGAACGGTGCAAATAGGCATAAAATGTTTTAAAAAAAAAAAAAAAGTTGGAATGAGCTCAAAGACAATTGATATTCTTCTCTTCGAAACGCCAGTTAATTTCTCTATCGGTGTATCAAAAATGACTTTCTAAAATCTTCTAGTAAATTCCTTTTAAATCTAAATCCATATTACAGTTTACTCTACTAAGGTAGAGTTTTCCTCGAAAAAACAAAAGTTCTCTTCGGATTTTCTAGCAGCTGTATTAGAATAGGTAATAATGTAAACGGTCGATTTCCAGAAAAGGAAAAGTTCGAGAAAAGGAATTCGTTCAGTGCGGATATATATATATATATATATCCGCGCTGGACCAACTAGAAGATTCAAAAGATTTGTGAATATACTAAAATAGTAACAATGAAGGCAGCTTATTGTGCAGAGCTTGTATTTGGTGAAATATCTACACGCTAAGCCGCTCGTATTGCACGTCAACCGTTTTTCTCGCACCGCCAATGAGCGCGCCAAAAATGCTAAACGTACAGCTGTTTTTCAGCACAGGTTATCATTTTGTCAAAATTTCGATAACTTCTTAGTTCAGAATAAGAAAATTCTCAACATTTTCTTTGAGCTTGCTTTTCGAGACTTTGCAAACTCTTGTACCTTAACCTTCTACGGTCGCGGAATAGATAAGTCATCATCCAAATTGCAAAGGGTCATAATTATAATAATGATGCATATTTGGATCGAAAACTAAGGAACGATGCTTGTAAGAAAAGGTTCAGCAAGAGAGTCATTATCTTGCACTTTGTACGGAATAACCTGACATATTTAAATCTCACTTACGGACACCGGGTCTCACTTGTTTTGTCACTGTATTATGACCTTGAGCTAGCGTTTTTTAATTCAAATAGCCACAAAAGCCACACTTTCCTGCTCCTCGTTTGCGTCGATATTACCTTAATAGTACTTCAACTCCAAAAGACACCCTCTTTTTTATTTTGTATAACGGGCTTGTTCTCAGCCTGTATTTTGCCCACTCCTATAGTTTTTTCAACTTCATAGCTTTGGTCACATAGTTGGAAATCGCTGTCCAGCTCTTTTCATTCTGGAACATAAGCTTCAGCCTGAGAACGTTCGTGTCCGGCCATTACCTTCTAGTTCAGGCAGCGATCTTTATTTTGTTTATCTGCTCCTATTATAGCATTTTTAGGGTGTTAGAGTCCCTATTTAGATAGGAATATCCCAAAACGAATACACGTATTACAGTAATCTCTTCCGCCATCATGTTGTGCTCGTAAGTGAGTAGACCAACAGATAAATTTTGCCGAGATACCTGAAGCAGATATCTTGGCGCTTGATAAAATTGCTAGAGCCATCCAGCTGATAAAATATCTGTATACAAAAAAAAAAAAATTATGAAACGAACTTTGCTACTATAAGACAAATTTTTTTCGCTCAGTCGCTTTTCAGGAATCATTCATCATCGCGTCAACAATAGGCAAGTTTGGGTTTATGTGAACGATTAAGCTTTGATCGATTGTTTGCAGACGGTTCCTCTGAGTTTAAAACGTTTCTACTAGTTTAGTGCCTTCGACTAAGTGTGGCTTATCGGAGAGACGGTACATCAATTGGTTTCGCACGAATCTCTAGCGATTTGTTTGAAGTAAGTTGGTTCAACCTAACATCTACCTAAAAACCACGAGCTATTACACTAATGGTATTCTGTAAGTTGTTACTGGTAAGACCCTGAGGAAGAATATAGTAAGCTCGCTACTAAGAGATAGGTAAATTGGTTGTTTTACGATTCTTGCAACTACATACATGCTTGGAAGTTCTACGTTCGATCCCGCTGTTGGCGGATTCCGTCAGACAGATTGCTGCAGTCGCCTACGTTTACCAACCTATCCATCAATTTGTACCATACCAACCAATCGACGTTTTTTTTTTTTTTTTTTTTTTAAGGTATCTTATTAAAATGCGCAAGTGTAAAAATTCGTTGACGAAGGCAAGCTCTTTACTGAAAACGTCAAAAGCAGGCGATCGCCCACCCTCTGAACTTTATTTCTACGTTTGTGGAGGCGTCATATTTAATGGGAGTTCCAGCTTCTGCATGCTGCAAAGTAACCTGTCGTTACTGAAAGTGAAACTGACTATTGCTACAGGAGCAAAGATTTGGCCTACACTGTCGCCAGCGTATGGCTCATCGAATCGCAGCGTGTCGCACTATTCGACGCCATGGTCAATTAGGCTGTGATTGGCGTGTGTTGTTGTTGTTTTGAGTAAGGCTCGTATAGAAAGAAAAGTTCCGTTTTTGCGCGCATGCTCAACACAAAGGCTCGAGACTCGGCGCAGAACAAAGCACTATGGCAATGCAATGATGTGGTGGACATATCCTGACGGAAACCGTAACTGTGAGAAACGTAAAATTTAGTCTTACTGCCTTTAAGCCGATTATCACATTCAGTACTTCATGAATTGTGAAGAGGTGCTCAAGAATTATTCGAAGGTTACTAGTCGTTTCATCGGAATAAATAAGTGATGGTACTGTGCCTGTGAGGACACTGTTATTATAGTTCCTAAGCGTCATCGAGTTAACGAGTATGAAGTGACTTCATTGTTCTTTGCGATTTCTATAACTATGTGCCAGATATTCCTTCTATATTGCTAATACCTTTTTGCATTCTTCGTATCGTACATTACTTGCTTTTCATTATGCAGAATAGAGGGTACCTAAATGGCCATTGAACTCTAAGTAAAGTTGAGCTTGAAGTATTTGATAAAGAATCCGTCAAGATCTACCTGTTTGGTGTTTTACCAATTACAGTTATAAGTACTAAAATTCACGTATCTTTCGATAATGTTGTGAGTGTACATTTGCTGGGCGAGAGCTTTCGGCCTTTGTGGCATTGGTTATATTCGCGCCGATTGGGACATGATTCCAAAATCCTATTTCATTATTCTGCAGACTTTTAGCCCAATAGAAACTAGTCCACTGTTAACTGGACCCCCTGCGGTGGTCAACGAGTAAAGCTACCAGTTCAACTGTATTAGCAGAGAGGTTCAAGTCAGGCAAAATCAAACTAAATATCAATGCAATCGCTAATTACAAAACAAAAGTAAATCCAACCAATCGATCCCACACATTACTGCTTGATGAAAATATAGGATTAAATGTTGTCGCAACTTCAGATTGAAATTAAACGATCACTTCAATCACCGCATTCCAACAGGCGAAGTCCATGCTGTTTCGTCATCGAAGAATTTAATTGGTCATTTTTGCTACGCTTAGCGATTCGTTCAATAAAGCAATAGGTCGCAAAATTGGGCGTGTTAACACAAGTGGTAAGCGTACAGTTACGACAAGGCTTCTAGGATGTTGGCTCCAGTATGTAAATAGTAATAGAGATACCTCTAAGTGGTCCTAAAGAACATGACTATGAATGTTTAGTGCGCGCGACTTCGCATCGGGACGGCCCAATATACAGAAGGGGGGCAAAAGGTGGGGTAACTGTTTTATCAAATAAGGTCACTTAGAAATTTTACATATGGTCGACTTTGGTCGAAAATAGTTCTGCACCCGAACTAAATATCTGCGCACGATCTTTTTATTGTGAGAGCTGCCTCTGTACATTCTCTAACGATCGCACATATGGCGACATTGCGGCTGGAGCAGCATTTTTAAGCTGCTGTGGAAAAGGCCTTGGCCACAATCGGTGCTGCAACACGGTTTGACATGCTCTGAACGCATTGCCCTATCGCACAAGCACGGGTTTTAAGCCCACAAATGGAGCCAAGTATTCTTGAGCTGTGAGATCTTGTTCAGCCCTGACCTGGTTTTTGACATGATGTCACGCGTGTCCGACTGGGCCTAAGTCTGCTGAATTTCCAAACCATGGCAGAATCTGTACACCAATAGCCATAAACACTTCAGAAACACACTTTGCCATATGACGTAATGACTTGTCATGCACAACCGGATGGTTCCTAGCAGGGAGCTATTGTTTCTTTTTTTTTTTTTATAACCTTGTTAAATAAATGTAGCGTTCCTGTGCCATGGATTAAAATCACGGTCCGCACATTACGTTGCCTGTACGCTTGGTTTCTTTGGATTACACAGGATTTGCAGAATCATTTAATCGTTTATGCCGTGTTGAGCGTTATAACAAAAAATCTCAAAATATGGTTTATCTAAAAAAAAAAAAAAAAAACAGTTACCTTCCTGGCCTTTAACTCTTCTACCTTGAAAATGGTTTATAGTCCATTTGAAGCGTACATGCTGCTCTATTTAAGGTTTTTGGCTAAAATCACTTATATTGATACGATGTTAGATTTGGTTATGGACACAACGACTCCACGTTTGAGAAACTAGTAATTTCGTAACACGATAAGATTGACCCTGTCTTCTCACTGCGTTGTGCACCGTCTTCAGCCGTTCACCGTTTCTTTTCTTTTTTATTCTTCACCTTGTGGCTACATTGTCAACTTTACAGTTCGATATTTCGACCGGCTTAGAATTTCTTGTGCGATCGTGCTTCCTGTATCGTTAAAGGATATTAAAGTCCGTCACTCTTGCTTTGTTTGTAAGAACACGAAAATCACGAAATTGTAATTTGCGTTGAAATAACCCGTGGTCACGACAACGCCGTTGTTATCGGATAAGAAGGACGATAAATGGTGTATTATTTCTTTTGTATTTCGACGGACGGGAGAAGACGAAATCAAAGACCTCAGTCGTACGTAAAGGATCGAATGTTTTGTGGTCAATAGCCACATTAAAGCACACCTTTCCTTCGACAGTAACCTTCTTGATGGTAGCGTCACCGTATGTGCTATAATTTGAAAGCAGATCAAGGCTGCTTCCGCATTAAAAATTGCATGTAGAGACCTGGTAAGGGCGCGGAGATACTTCGTTTAAACTCGACAGAACGCGGTAGCCTTATTTCATTAGCCAACGGTTGTAGGCAAACGCGCAACATAATTTTTGTCCCGGATCGATGTATTAAAAGAGGGAAGAACGAGCTGGTTTTTGTTTTAAAAATGGCTGCGCAATGTAAACACGCTCACTAGATATAGTTGTCAGTAACAGAATTATATACCAGCAAAGCAAATTACTTGCGGACATCTATAAATATCTAAGTAACCACGAGTGATCCGTGTTATAACTCTATAATTGGAAAATATTCAACATAATCTAATAATTGCTATCATCTTACTTTTTTTTTTTATTAATAATATTTTAATACTTATTGATACATTTGATTGGCCACATTCCCCAGTGATGTTAGGAAGGTATCGCAATCTAAAACCCAGCTCAGTCCGTAAAATGGGATTCCGTCAGACGTTGAAATGAGAGCCATCTCTCTGTACAGATAGCGTTATGCGTTACGCTACGGGTTACGTTGTTAGCGTGCCAACCTTGTATGTACACTGCTAATTGCGCATGGCAACAAATGAAGGTTGATACAAAACTTTTTGATGAAAACGGCAACGAAAGCATTTAAAAGCAAACAGCATTTGAAACGAGTGTTGCTTTTTCCTGTACATAATAATATTGTTATTAGATTACTATCTGCAAACAACTGCTCATTCTCAATATTAGTAAACTACTAAGTCTGTGCTCTGAGTAAGTTTTTGATTGTTTATGTAGAGGGAATAGTATGAGTAAAGAATATGAAAATGATACTATATTATCATTATGGGGACCAGTTAGATTCTCAACCCTGTAAATTTGTTAAGCCGCGGCCATTATAGCCCCGGTGCACAATAAACTAGCGTACTCAATGAGACATCCAAAAACAACATATTCGTTTCCTTCAAAAATCGCCTCCGGCGTAGTGACAGCTACTACGCAACTAATGGGGGGGAGGGGGGTAAGGGGGGCATCATTAAGTTTTCCTTCCTGTACTTCCAGCGTTCCCGTCCCGCACAATTAACCTGGCTCTCATGCCGATGTCACGCGCTTTTCTCGGCGCTTTCCTAGCCGTTATGGTCATCGTGTGTTCGACCGCCCTGCATTATAATCAGCCAGCGCTGTGTCACCTTTGCGTGCTGTATCAAGGCTTGAGTACCCTTGGGGTGTGCTGACAGTGTCTCATTGGAAATACCATGCAAGCAGAAGTGCGGGGAATTGAAGCAAATTATAGTCATATAGGAAGAGAAAAGTGGAACCTGGCGGCCGGTGCATAAAGAAGTTAGGAGGCCTTGCTCCGAAGCCGGGAGCTGTTTGGACGGAATAAGCGGTCAAGCAAGAACATGGCCCTTGGCAACCGATAATGACTCCAGTGAGAAAGAGGCACGGCATATAGAGCGAAACATAGTCGCCAATTACACAAAAACCTTAGGAAATATATCGGCGACACCAGCGGTCGTGACTGGCGCCCAAATGGCCCGGAAAGAAAAACTATCGAAAACAGTTATCTTTGTTCGAACGTCATCATCATGTCTTCGTGAACTTTAAATTTTATAACAATAGCCAAAGAATGTAGCTTGACAAGGCTTTACACTCGGAGCATACCTCTGGATTTTTTTTAGTCGACGCATATGTATAGATATTCTAGTTTACTATGCCACCTTCTTAGTCTCAGAAAAACACTGTCCACCTAGCGACAGCATTCATCTAAACAACACATCAGCTTTCTTTTTATCCTGGACAAATACTTTAAAAAATTTTTTAAACCTGTACATGCATATATCATCGATAGCTTCACTATAGAGTACAACGCTTTTAAAACCCGAATGGACGCGAAGATTACAGCCTGTACTTTAAAAGCTTCTTACCACGCAGTTGTAATTATTTCATTTCAGATTGCGATTTCGATCAACTCAGTTATCTGACCGTGTTTTGCCCATAAATTTCCGGAAAGCTACACATAATTTTTACAATTACCAACAATATAAATTTATGGTAAGCACACACAATACAATGACATCCCTATTCGAGGCATTAACATTGTTTGCATTGTAATGATTTAACTTAAGTATGGGAGGTAAGCGTCATAGAAGTATATGGATTATTACTGCGTTCAGTGTTAGTAACTTCAAGTAACTTCGAGCCAACGCGCCCATCACTATGTAGAATATCTCGTCAAAACTTAAGTTGACTCATAGCAATGAATAGGCCCTTGGCATAGATTAATAATGTACGGGTATCAATAAGGTAAGCGGAACAAGCATCGCTTAGACGAATGAACGTTTTCAAATCACTTCACTAGGAAATCGTCTTTTGTAGGTATGCAACACAAACCATTATTAGTCTAGTCTATTACTTACATGAAATTCCACTTTTATGCTAAAACACTTGAACGGAAAATGGCCTCTTTATCAGGCATACTTCGAAGTAGTATTTCTGCAAAAGGGTCTATCGAACGTATTTGCTCACCGATATATAACGTCGTCTACATGCTCAATGACATAGTTCCAATTGTACCTAGACCTCGTATGTACGTGATCTTCTAGAATACAGAGTTTATATAAGAATCAAGCCTGACTTAGTTGAAACGTACAGGCAAATAATTTAGCCTGTAAGTTTCTCACGTCGGGCTTACCTGCTATTTCATATAGCTTCACGTCTTCTCCATATATTTTTATGTGAATTCCCAAACGTAAATAGTGCGTTTTTTGGATAATTCGTATCAAAAATATACATCAATAAAACCAGAATTGTACCTGATGAATGTCATTATGTTGCAGGAAAAATTGTCCAAAAGCCTGCGGGGTACAGGCGCTAGTGGTGCAGGATTTCTATCCTTAACTTTAGCTGTGTCTCGTTGTTATGTACTGAGACTCTCATGGCAGTGAGAAGGCCGTAAAACACCTTTCCATCGCCTAGTAACGTCGGAGGGGAACCAGGCCTAAAGGGCTGCATATATTAATATCGTAACGCTTGTAGAAGATTTCTCGAGGAGCTACAACGAATGTCGCCACCATCTATCGAAAGCGATCTGCGCGATTTACTAATGACGTACCAACGTCAGTCAGGTTGGGCTTTTCAAGCTATCAGTAACCCTGGGAAAATAAATAAGTACCAGAAAAAAGAAATCCTCAAAAAGTTCAGCTTGATTTCGTCGAATGTCGTGGAGGTTTCTTCTGGCCTTGTTATGTGCGGGTTTCATACAATAATGCGTCTTAACATATAGTTGACAATCCCTTGGCAACTGCGCTGATTGTAATCTTTTTTTTTCCTGAAAGGGTTTATTGTCTTCACAGAGTCATGCTCTTTTTCTAGGTCCACGAGCTTGGTCATACATGAATGTTGTCGTAACTGAATTCTGTAATCGCTGAATATGTGCCGCTATTCTTTTTTCTTAAATGTATTAGACTGACTTGTTTAGCTCAATAAGAAGACCAAGATGAGTCTGCAGGCTTACGATATTCCTCACTGGCTCCGGTTAATATCCTGCAGATTTATTTCCAAATTTTGAATCCATTGTTTGAATCGCAGATATCTAGAACGATACACTTTTGACGCGGCTACTATTTGAAAAACTAAACCAAGTATATCTTCTGTCTTATGCGTAATTTGAATGAAATGAAGTTTGTTGAATCATTCGAAATACTGTTTGGTAATATTTACGATAAAGAACGATTTACCAGCGAATGTTTGTATGTGGATAAGTAAAGAAGTTATGAAATAACTTATAGCTCTTCCTCTGGCGTACTCAATAATAAATTCTAAAAAACACACTATGAAGTTTGGCTCGTCCAGCTGCCCTGACCTGATGTCTAACAGCCTTCAGCTACAGTCTTGTACGTGGGCCACTAGAAACTATCGTCGAAATGAGCTACACTGCACTGTTCACGCCTCCACAGACAATGTCTATCACTTCGCTATGTTTATAAGTTGATTCACAAAGTAATTAGTACATTTTGTATGACACTAATGAAGCCGATAGAGCTTCAATAGATAAAGTTTCACTATGTATAAACAAGGCTACCTACGTTTAAGATAATTAATGCAAAACATACCCTTTCGACTATCACAAATTAAAACTTGGAAGCAATGTTGGACAAAAGTTTAAGCAGTTGTAAACATACAGCGCAAGATGAGAGGCTTGGTCAATACACGAAGAAGCTATTGGGTTCCTGAGATAACAGAAAGGTTTAGGACATTTGAACAAGTAATAACGAGATGAAAGTAAATAAAAGCCTATGCAATATTCTGAACATCTAAACGTAAAAGACAAACCGCCCTTTGCTACGTTTTCAGGGAAAGATTCAACGATAAAAGAAATATTGCAGAGAACTTGAGTCAATTCTTTATCTAGCGTATAAGCTTTCTCCCATACAAAAGGTTATGAAGAACGAAATATAATAATACGTTGACATGATAAAACCTGACGAATTTGAACGCAATAGTGACAAAAAAAAAAAACACGTTCGTTTCGCAGAAAATCTGGCTCCACATGCTGACAAAATTCCAGCACACTCGTATTCTGAAGAAGCATCAAAATATCCTAGGTTCACCTGTAACACACCTAGTGATTATTGTTAGTAGAAAAGCTATAAATGGCAAAATGGTTCCTATTCGCAAAGCAAAAAGGCTCTTTTTTGTGTCCTATAATGAACACCAATTTCCGCATTGCCGACACTTAAGTCAGTTCTGGAATAGTATTTAATAAATCGAATGAAAAAAAATATTTCGAGCTCCATAAGCTCGGTGCCGAAAGAAAAAGTTTGGATTTGGAGCCCAAAGTGAACATGATCGCACTATTGTGGAAAAACTCAGAAAGGACCTTGAATCGTATCTCTGCAGTTTCGTTTCATTCATTCACCTACGACAGCTTTCGACTTTGCGTAATACGATGCATTTCTATAAAAATCACAGGCACATGGGTTTACAAAAACATTGATTCGACCCTTGGTATTGTGTCCGACAATTCATAGCCAGTCTGTGTGTGTGTTTCTCAGGCATTTGCCTGCTTCAGAAGCCTTCTTCAAGGCCCGATGGTTGTTTCGTAGTTATAAACGTTTACAAACATTATAAACAACGGCGGCACCTCGTGCACGTTGCGTAACGAACCCTAGTAATTGACCTACGCACGCAACGGCGATTAGCTTGGTATATAGCAAACCATTCGAAACGATAAAATCTGTAAGAATCTCAGATTTTTTTTGCCGTGAGAAGCGTTACAGATTGAATTAAGCACCACCTAGAGCCACGATACAAAGCGAACTCTTAATGTGCACTTCTATGTTACCTTCTGTTCTCCAGCACTTACTGGCGTTTTATAAAAAAAAAAATATTTTATGAACTAAAAATTTTGCCCGATTGGAGAAACTGGCCAACGATGCTTCGTAAGGTGTGGAACCTAAAGCCTATTGCATCACACCTTTGGGATGTAAAACGCATAGTTGAGGCATGCTGCAGTATGTAGGGAAATTATAAAATGAGGACAAGGGCGTTAAAACGCAGAATCACCTAAATTCAACTCGATCACTATGGTATCTACGTTTGACAAACAATACTTAATATCTGTTCATAGCATGTTTGCTAGGAACTTCTAGACGAAAATAGACCACAATGTGCTTGCGGTCCGAAAAAAATGCTCACGGGGGCGATATAGGCGAACTCCTCGTGCAATGCTAATCTCAGAGCGTACAACATCGTGCATGCGAATATTCCGCAACTAGGTGCCCCTGACGGCTTTCTTAAAATTTCTATGACCATTGAAATTAATTTCTATGATTATGAAACTATTCCTATGATATACTTTATTAATTAATCTGGCTACTGTAGGTATATGAACGTAATCAGAATAGGCTTAGGTGCTTACACAGTTTAGGCCGTAAGTGTATTTTCGGTCAAAACCTAGATAATAACTGAACAAAAGTGTGTCAACGTATCTCATCAATACCAGACCGAAAGACAACAAAAAGAATATCATCAAGTAAATAGCAGTAAATAATGGGGTATCCAATATTACGTTCATAGTCGCACAACAACGAAAAAAAAAAAACAAGGCGTTCCCGTAACAGGCTGCGGCCTATCAGTATTTAAGATCAGCGCGTTTGCAGTTAATTGAAACACTTCGGGCAATTGCAGTTACAAGTGGCAAAATGAAACCACGCGCTGCTTGCTCTGATCGGCAGAGATATTTCCCTCTCGCCCCCCCAACAAGTCATATGCGCTTGCGTATTTAAATTCAAGG